>NW_024386884.1:0-32931 GCF_900408965.1 Simochromis diagramma
TAATTTAATTTAATTTATTGTTGAAATGTCTGGATTCGTAAAATAGTACATTATATAACATTTGTAATTCGCGGCCCGACCCTGTGCTCATTTGTATCTTTCTCGGCTTAGTTACTACGCAAGTTTTGGCCTCCCCTCGTCCTTCTACCTTAGGTCACCTTGGGAGTGGGTGTGTCACTGCCTACTAACACGTGGGTAAACATGTAAGACTTCTGTCTCTGATACACACCTGAGCATGTTCGCTTTGGATCGCCGGATTCTAGTCGTGGTTCATGGTTTCAACTGTTATTGTCTCCAGCAGCCAGTCTTTTCCGTGTATACCCGGGTGCACTTGTGAAAGGTGACATATTTACTTTAGGACTTTAAAATCAAAGTATGGGAATAAGGTTTCGGGCGTAGTAGTTTGTGTGTACAGTGTGGACTGTCAATCTTTTCCTTGGCTTATTTTCAGCTTCCAAAGAAAACAGTAAATAAATCAACTAATTCCCACTAAATAATACACTAAAATCCTTTCCAGAGGGGCAATGTAAAAGCTAACACCTGCTACGTTTTTCTCCAAGTCCTTTCCCTCTCCGTGTTACCCATGTATTCTCATGATCTCCGATTGGGATTCTATATTGGTAGTTACCTTATACTAATTAATGACTATCTATCAAGTTTAATACTCGATATACCAACGAAGCGTCAACAGCCTACTGTCAAGTGTCTCTGCCTTCATTTGATTTGTTGCTGCTGCCTTTCTTGTGACGTTTTACTGGCACGAAAATGAGTAAAAAGCAAATGTTCCACAAACAAACGCTAAAGACCTTCAGAAAGCACGTCTGGCTTCCTGGAGAAGGAAATACACAGAAAAAGGGGGAAGCTCAAGACGTTTGCACAGGCTGTAATGCCTAGATGGATATGAGCCTCTGTCTGATGTTATTTAATATGTTTATCAATGAGATCATTGAAAAAGCAGTGTAACCAATAAAATGACCATAGAGAAGTAACACAAAAAAAACCATACCACCAAAGTATTAAAACAAACGCAAATACGGCCTTGAATATTTGTAGAAAGGGACTGCAGGGAGCGGGCTATGGTAACTGATGCAACACAGGAGTTTTGGTCTGTAGCTGCTTGCTGTGAGTAGGTGCGCGATTACCTTTGAGCTAGGGGCTGAGCATTTTCCCCATCTGCTTGGTTTGCTGTTGTTGCCCTGTGCAAGTGGTGTTGGAAGGTGGCTACAGTATCGCGTGCAGCAGGTTCAGTGGGGCTACAAAGAACCCCCGTCAAATATACCACATTAGTTTCGATTAGTGCGGTTAACTGTATCAAACCATAACTCTATTGTGAGAGTTGTGCCTTAAAGCAGAGGCATAGAGATGTTGCACACGATAATGTATGAAAAACGGGCCCAGTGATTACATTATGGAATAGAGGCAAGGGAAATGCTTCAGAGAACGCTGCCTGTTTGCTCGGCCGCATGTTTGTGTCCTGCCAGACGGAGCAAGAACCGGGAATAAAATCCGACACATGAACAAAGGAGGCAGCAGTTTGCTATGTTCTGCCTATCTGTAAAATTAGTGGTGACTGCCAACCACGTATAGTAACGTTAGTCTGTGGCCCAGCTCATCTTTTCTTTCCAAAAGGCTTTCATAATTATCAGCCTAGTAGTTTGTCAACTTTCTCGCTGATAAAGACTTTTGGAGTTTATTCTTTTGAGTTTCCTTCACCCAAGCAGCGCAGAAATGGCTCTGCTACACTCCACATCAGATTGGGTGGAGCAAGACACCAGTTAGTCATCCATCCAGCAGCAAACTAAAAGCAATGAACTTAAAATAAATTTTAAAAAGGTTAATTTAATAAATAAATAAACAGTTTTCTTGATTAACTTAGAGATGTCTGACATATAGATAAAGCCTAATGTTTAATAATATGGGTATATAGATGATTATTGTAACACAATATTTATCCTGTTTTTAGATAAAACACACATTTTTTTCACAGCTTTAGGTACTGATTATAAAAATTATTAGCAGGAATGGACCCAAACAGCAAGACTTGGAAGCAGAAGTGGAGTTTTAGCTTCATAGCTGGATTTACAGAATAACAACTTAACTAGGAAGCCACTGGGAACTTAACTGGTAAACATCAAACAGCTGGGACCCTAACACAGCTGGAGAGATGACAAAGAACAGTGGGAGACAGACAATATAAATACCAAGTGAATCGATGAAGAGAGGACACGCCTGGAAAACATAGCTGGAAATAATCTAAATGACGAGACAGGCAAAACAAAACTAAACACGATGCACACAGGAAGAGTGACTATCACAATAAAACAGGAAACAGACGGACCTGACACAGGAAGACATGAGAAACAAGCACAGATGAGACTGACTACACAGAAGGAAGACAGAGAGGAGACAGAGAAAAGATTAAGGAGACAAGAATGAAGACAGACAGCGAGAGAAGGAGACACAATGAGAGAAAAAGGGCGAGGGAGAAAGATACTGGACACGAAAAGGAACTTTTCCCAGACATATTTTTGACCTGGGGGCAGAACTGATTGTGAAAGGAAAGGGAAAATGCTTATGAACTTGCAAATTAAAAACATGATGCATTTAAAGTAGCCCTTTTCCATTTGTATTTAAGAAGAGAATTTGTTCTAGTGTGCGATGGCCAAACCTGTTCCTTTTCGTGGAGATAATTTCTCCACGAAATATTCCTCACTGGCTCCAAATCTCTCAGTAGAATGATCAGTGGTTCGCTATCTGTCACCATCACAACACTCCACAAATCCCACGAATGATTCACTTCCTTATAAACCATTGAATCAGACACCGAAGCAGTTAGGTTCTAAATGAAGCTTCGGACGTCACCGATCACGTGACTCTGGCCAAACGAATCAAGCTTCGACACAGTGCTTCTGAAGCAGTGTGTTGATTTTTTGGACACACGCACTGGAGCTTCAGCTTCAAGCGAGCCATCACTACTCTTAGGGTTTGGTTTTCATCCACCTCATCCCTTGTTTCACCTTTATGTTAATAAAGCTCGCTCACTTCCATAGCAGTCTGCATCTTGGGTCCTTAATAACTCACACAAGGCTTGCCCCAGCAACCCGTGACAACAGCGTCACTGACGCGGGACCATGACACTTATATCCTCATGTGGGACTTAATCTAAAAGGTGAGTGAGCTTTTGTCATGAAGGCCAATTTGGATCAACCGGCCAGATAAGATAACACTTGCAGAATCATAGACTCTGTTTAAAACTGTTCTTAAAATACAATAATACATATAATATTTATTCATGTGATTCTATTACATGTGAGGTTTTTACTTTGTGTAATAAATTTTCTTTGTGTGTGTTTGTGTATTTAATATCTGGCTTTATGTTTGACCCTTAGAGTCTTGTGCTTTAGCTTTTCTGTTATAACACTGTGTAAACTCTGTTTATTTTGTTAATTCCTTCGTATGCAGACAGTAGTGGTGCAACGGATCACGGTTGATCCGTAATCCGAAACCGATCCCACTACACGGTTTGGCACGCATGTGATCCGAAGATTCGAAAAAGAAGAAAAAAGTATGTGTATGGTGTGCGTAGTCAGTCCAGCCAGCGCTAGCGGTCCAAGTAGCGGAGCAGAGGAGTTTGTGGCATTTAAGCAGCCCTTTGCTGGCCAGACCGGGCTAAAGCTATTACAAAAGCTACTGGGGTGTTTAGCTGCAGACGGGAGGCCGTATTCCGTTGTGCAAAACAAGGGTTTAAACTGTGATGAACGTGCTTGAGCCACGCTATGATATCTCGTTGCGCGTCCACTTCAGTGACAAGATTGTTCCAAGCATGTATGAGCAGGAGAAGTTTAAAGTTTTGGCTGAACTGTCCCAGGCGTCTTCTGTTGCCCTAACTACAAATAGGTGGACCTCCAGGGAAACGGAAAGCTACGTGACCATGACCGCTCGTTATATCACAGCGGAGTGGTAGATACAAAGCCCTGTACTGCCCTATATTGCACCTAATTTGTTTTTATATAATTGCGTGGAATGAATCTTGAGTTGAATGTTTTTTTAATAGGCAAAAAATACTTAAATAAGTAAATGGCGAGTTAATTTTTTGTCTTTTTTGCTTTTTCTGCTGATCCCAAAAATTGATCCGATCCGTGATGAAAAAAACCGTGATCCAATCCGACCCGTGAGATTTTTGATCCGTTGAACCACTAGCAGACAATATGTGGAAACAGATTCTGGTGTTAATTATCAGCTTCATCTATCTCAGTGGAGCTGACACCTGCAGAGCAGACTGTGTTGTAGTGGAACAGCTCCCAGGTGGGAATGAAAGAAACTGTTAACTGGGCTAGAAGGACATGCAGGTGAAACACACACAGACACACAACATACCTTTCTTCAGTAACTTCCATAAATACACTCCAAGTGCCACAGTAGCAGCAATAATCAGGATAGACAGGAGAACCCAGGCCTCAGCAGGAAAGATGTACGGCTCTGTAAGAGACCAACAACAGAACGAGGTTTACATGATTATTCTGATCCAAAGTTAATAATCCAGTTCCAACAGGTCTGCTGCTCATCAGGTTAAACAGCAAAGTCTACAGGAGTCATCGGCGATGTACCACAGGCTTCAAGCTGGCTGTAGTTAAACCTTTACTCAAAAAGCATCTCTAGACCCAGCAGTCTTAGCTAATTATAGGCCAATCTCCAACCTTCCTTTCATATCAAACATCCTTGAAAGAGTAGTTGTCAAACAGCTAACAGATCATCTGCAGAGGAATGGTTTATTTGAAGAGTTTCAGTCAGGTTTCAGAGCTCATCACAGCACAGAAACAGCTTTAGTGAAGGTTACAAATGATCTCCTTCATTACACATATTAAACAAATATGTACGACTACTTTCTTTCTGATCACTTTCTCTAAAATTAGAAACATGAAAATATTATCAGTTGATCCAGAACTCAGAGTACTGACAGGAACTGGGAGGACAGATCATGTCTCATCCTGAATAATGAGACTGAACAGAGGACGAGCTATGCTAATAAACAGACACATGCTGATCGGTCAGTATAAATCGCAGGCATGAAGTGATCGAGCCACCACTCGCTGTGGGCTGAGAGCTGGTTTAAGTTTATTTAGGCAGCAGGTTCTCTGTATAACAAGCAGAGTGCAGAAAAGGCCTCAGGAGGTTTCCACAGGTCAGTGTCACTGTCAGTGCTGGATGGATGGGAACGTTTATCATCAGGCAGGAAATTACTGTTGAAGACACTGATTCAAAGAATTTCTGATGTACAAAGTAAGTTTTCATAGGAAATAACCACACACCACTAATAACTGTGCACGTGTAATATTAATACACATAATAATACAATAATGGTGTGGATTAAACGTGTAATCCAAGCAAGGAGTTGAATCTTTGGTATAAATTAAGAGCTTTTCTATTTTACAAAGTTACTTGTCAAATGAAAATATTACTTTTAATGTTGGAAAAACTGATATGATAAAAATAATATAGTTAAGTTTTCGAGTGTGCTGCTGACCTTTGACCTGCAGCTGAACATCTGTCAGTCTGGGTTCTTCTCCCGTCACTCTGATGGTGCAGGTGTAGTTGCCGCTGTCAAAGATGTGGGGTTTCCTCAGAGTGAGGCTGAAGTCTCCAGGTCTGCAGAGCGTCAGTCTTCATGGATGTTCGGTCTCTGTAACGCTGGTTTTGATCTGTCCGCTCGTCCTCTTCCTGCTGACGCTGGTGGACGGTTGGAGGATTGAGGTCGTAGCGGCTCCACACCCCTGTGGAGGGTCCAGATACAAACGGGATGTGACAGGGCAGCAGGACTGACTCCGCCCCCTCGTACACCTCCAGGGTGAGGACTTGGTGGGACACTGTGAGGACACAGAGACACACACATGAATCAGCTGTCTGTGTGACCTGTAGGTCACATGACCACCTGAGATTAGAAACTAGTTCTACAAGATTGTGTCTGTATAAGAGTCACAAGGTAATGCTGCATTAATCATGACTCCAGAAAGAGGTTTTTTCAGGACTTGCTGGTTTAAAGTGTTAAAGGCTGATAATCCTGTGTTTCCTGTGGGTGAGCTGCTGTCTTTAGTGCCTCTCTGTAGGTCAAACCTTTCACTGCTGTTCACACCTGAAGGCTGAGTGGACCTCCTGGGTTTTCAGGAGTGTGTGGGCACATTTATGAGTCTCTCAGTTCTGTAGAATTAAACACCAGCTGATCCGACTGCTCACACTTTAGTCTTAGCATCTGACATATATACAGCTACAGCACAGCTGTTTATAAAGCACATATGCATGTGCATTGTTCTTGTCCCTGCAGAAGTCTGTTAGTGTGATAACCTCTGACCTCTGACCTTTTATAGTTTCAGTAGGTTTTTGGGGTGTGTTGCTGACCTTTGACCTGCAGCTCTAGTGTACTCAGTGTCCGTGTGTTTCCAAATGCAGTGATGGTGCAGGTGTAGTTGCCGCTGTCAGAGGTGATGGGGTTCCTCAGAGTCAGGCTGAAGTCTCCAGTCCTCAGAGAGTCCGTCTTCATGGACGTTCGTCTCCTGTAACGCTGGTTTTGGGCTCTCAGTTCATCTCCTGCATCATTACGCTCGTGGACGATTGGAGGATTGAGGTCATGGCGAGTCCACATCAGAGTGGGGTCAAAAGGTACAGAAGTGTCCTTGCAGATCAGCAGGACAGACTCCACCCCCTCATACACCTCCAGAGCCGAGGCATGCTGGGAAACTGAGGACACAGAGACACAAACATGAACACGCTGTGAGTGTAAACATGATCTCTGCATCAGTTCACTCAGAGACCTTTCAGAGTTTAGAGTCACACAAACCTGTGCTGATATAAAACATCAGCTACCTGAAGTCCTCAAATATAAATGAGATCCTCTTTTCTTAGATGTTATTGGACCTGAACTGAAAACATTAAAGAGGACAGAATAAACCCAGCCTACACTGTCACGCTCTTTTACATCAGTTTGTTGCTGCTCTCTGTGGTCACACATGAAACCGTCTCTGTGGGCGATCTGAAGCCTGTCAGTGTTCAGATACAGTCAGCTGTGGTTACTCTGGATGAACTGGTCCTTTAAACAGACCAGAGGCAGCGACAACAGCGTGTATCTGACAGGAAGTTTAACCACACAGTAATTCATGGATACATCATACATGGCCCCTATCCACAGGTTTCTGTAAGAGCGTATGTAGGCTGCCATGACAGACCACTACTTCCGTTGTCCGGTTTTATACTTCCGGCTACTCAAAGCGAGACCCAGCGTTCAGTCGTTGCTAACAACAAAATCAGTTACTTTGTGCGGTAATAAGTGGCTTTACCTGTTCGAAGATGAGCTCAGGTTCAACGTGTGCTGTCGCCGGCTGCCACAATAATTCAAGAAAACTGAAAAACGCATTAGAAACATTTTGCCTTGAGCATCAACAACTTAGAAAGGCCTGTCCGTGCCCACCGCCCTACGCACTGCACTCTATGCCGCGGAAGGAGGATCGGAAACTGGCGTGGCTGGCAGCTTTAAGACTCAAACACCCTCCAAAGAGAGTTTATGTTTGCTCCTTTCATTTTATCGATAAAAAGCCCACAGAGCTACATCCCGACCCGGAGCTTTATCTGAGCTATGACCGACCCCCACCGAAGAAAAGAAGAAGGCTCACTCGGACCACTTTGAGTGTGACAGCTTCCAGTAATACGAACAAAAACACAGAATCTGTACCCGGTAAGTGAAAGTGTAAATGTGGTTTGCCACCGTTTCGCATTTTAAACACGCAATTCTTTACTTTTACTAAATAATAGCCTATGGTGAATGGCGTTAGTATCAGCACTAGCTGGTTATTAGCAGCAAAGTCTAAATTTTAACGAAAGTTTATAATAATAATAATAATGCCAAAAGATTAGCTCCAAGGGCTGTAAAAGTCTTAGGTTTGTGTTTTTAAAGAACATGTTTTTTCAAGTCGAGAAAACTCAAGTAAAAACGTTAAAGGCAACCTTTGCAAAAATACCAACAGTTGTGACTTTTTTTAGAATGTAAAATAAAATCTAATCACATTAATTGAATAAAATTGTGACAAATTTTTAGGGGACTTAGGAACATTTTATGTTGACATTTATGATTTTGCATTTGTGTGAAAAAATGTAGAATGAGAAATTTCACTCAAAAATATAATAAGCTAAGTGACACTTTACAGTTTCTCTTATGCTAACAGTTTGACTGTACATCTGATCATATTTTTGTCTTATTCAGACTCCACAGTGTTACGTTCAGTGGAATTAGACCAGGCCAGCATCTCCACACAACCCCCTGAGCCACATCTGCACTCAGTCCACACACAGTGGGAGGATCCTTCGCAACAAGACCATCAATACTGCAACAGGTCTCGCAGAAAAGATGTGCAGGATAAGATGACTCAGTGTGATGAAGTTGCATATTTCATTCTTCAAAATGATGCAGACGCTTTGCTGTACACTGGGATAGCCTTAGAAACATTTAACACACTTGTGTCGACACTGGAAGGATATGACAACAATGAATTTACCATGCCTGTCCGAGATCAAGTCCTCATGACACTTATGAAATTAAAGAGTAACCGTGTAATAGGTGACCTAAGCCGCCAGTTTCATATATCACAAAGCATGGCCAGCAAGATCATCTCACACTGGTTAGACAAGCTGGAGGAAGTTCTCCGACCATTAATTCCATGGCTGCCAAAAGAAACTATTCAAGCAACTATGCCTGAAGCCTTCAAGAAGAACTTTCCAAATAGTACATGCATTATAGACTGCAGTGAGACCCTTTTACAGAAACCCAGAAATCTGGGCTCAAGAGGGGAATCATACAGCCATTATTATTCACACAACACAGTCAAATATTTGGTTGCTGTTGCACCATGTGGACTAATCATGTTTGTGTCTGCGGCATATGGCGGCCGATGTAGTGACAAATTTATCACAATGGACTCTGGAATATTAACATACCTAAAACCTGGTGATGAAGTCATGGCAGATAGAGGTTTTACAATTAAAGACTTACTCTTTGAGAGAAAAGTTAGATTAGTAATACCCGCTTTCACAAAAAAACGTAGACAGCTAACTGAGGAACAGGTAACATACACACGTCGGATTGCAAATGTAAGAATCCATGTTGAAAGAGCAATCAGACGCTTGAAAGTCTACAAAATACTTTCACAAATTGTTCCTATAAGCATGGCTCCTAAAGTAGACAAGATACTGAGAATATGTGCTGCTCTAGTGAACTTAAGAGAGGATCTCATTCGTGATACACAATAATTGTGTATGTTATGAACAATTGTGAACTCGGGGATATTAAGATGGTTACTCAGGACATAAAGTTGTGTAGTGTAATGTAATTATTTTAAAATTTGATGTACATATATGTAGAGAGTAAATAATTCCAGGTCTCCCTTTTTTATCTTGTGTTCTAGATGAAAGGTTATGCGATACAGTGTGTGTGTGCGTATGTATGTATGTATGTGTATATATAAAACAATTGCAATCAATCAATTGAACAATTATTACTTTTTTATTCAACCACAATGTGATAAATTTCTTAAATGAAAAAAAAAAATGTTTTTCTCAAATCTACAATAATTAGTTGTGCATTCTTGACATTTTTTTGTGTTGGAAGATTACAGAAATACAGAACTATTCACAACATTTAATGTTGTCAGTTTGTCATTCATTTCCCACCATATGTTACAACTACGTACATTTTAGTTGTATTGAAATATTTAACAGATTTCATATTGAATGTCTCCTTTCATTCACAAGACAGAGACCAAACTGCAGACATGTTGGTGTCTGACTGTCCCATTTATAGTTGTAACATGTATTAAACCTTGCCCATTATCTTCAAGTATCTCTCATTTAACTGAAACCGTCCTGCTGCATACTCCTCTACAAGTCGAGGTAAGAAATATGAGAAGTAAAACCCTCTCAAGCGTTTTACTTGTTCCTTTACAAATGCTTCATCATATTGCACTGTAAATGAAACATGCTCAGTAGGTGTCCAGATCACAAGTGTGGCAGTCTTGAGCCCTGTGCAAAACATTGTAAGTTGCACTTGCATGTAATAGCCTCTGCTGCCAGTTTTCTGCAGCTGCAGTTCTCCATCTACCAGTTTGATATCGCTGCATTTCTGGGTAAGCTGCTCCGTGAGTGAAGGATAAGTCGGCACAGGACATTTTATTTCTAGAAGCACATCTGAGTCAATGACCCCGTCAGGACTCGCAGAGAGCCATGGCTCCTGGATGCTAATAACACTACCCATGTGAAGGATGTTCATACCCTGTTCTTTCAGCTGATGACAAGCTCTAACTTCATTTTCTTTACCATAGTTTGTTTCATAATTCCCCCGAAAGGAAGGGTACATGTGCTCAGATAAAAATTTGTCATTTTTTGTGGTGGCACGTACTGGAACTTTTTTAGCGGAGCTTGCTGTAAGTCTGATTTTCCTGCAGTTGTGCCACAAATCAGATGCACTTTGCTCTTTTGTTTCTTCTTGTAATTGTTCTGCTTGCTCTTCAGAAACTTGAATGTATGCCTGGTAGAATGCCCTGCATGGATTACAGCTTAGTTTGTAACTGTGTGCTTGGTGTGGCTGAAAAAATTGCTCATCAACTTTACTGTTGCGGTGAGGACCTGCAGATGGCGAGGCATTGTAACACTTTCCAATTAATGTGTTCTTGAGGAGGAAAAGTGGCTTCACTGGTGCTTTGCTAACACTGTCAATAAAGTCTTGATGTGTAAGGTGATATGGTGTGTTAGGGAGAGATTGTGTCACTGCAGTCCGGGAGTTCACATCGTACTGCTGCTCTGCCCTGTGATGTCTGAAGTTTATCTGGCTTAGACGTTTAGGTTCAAGGTTCTTTGCTGTCCCTGCATTCCACCTGCGCTGCTCGTCTGTACACGCAAGCCCTGTCTTTCCACTGATCGCAGCATTCTGCACCTGTAACAAACATTAATAGTTTTTTCTCACTGTCAATACTCAAGATTTAACATAATGAGGAAGTTTACACTAACAAAAGCAGTACACGGTTGGTGTCCTGCATGTTATAGATATGACCCTGGGTCAATACACCTGAATCATATCCAAAACAGATATAAACACTGGCAAAGTCACCCATATTATCCATTTCATATTAATAGTCAGTTACTGATGCAGAAATATACATCCACAGTCTAATTTTTTTCAAAGTAGTGTGTGTGTACAAATATACATATATATAAACAAACATGTATTATACTACTCTGTGTCACTTCTTATAACTATAGTTGTTCTTGTCTTGTAAATTTGACCTTAATGTGCAGTCTTTTATTTTTTTTATATTTTATCTTCATGTGATTGTACAGCATACAGCCCACACAAAGTTAACGAGTGGCTTTCACATGTAAACAGTGCTCCACGTAATACTTGGCTAGATGGCAGTAGCGTGACTCCTTAATCACAGCCTTTGACCAGTCCAGTGTTTCTGTTTCAGTGATTTAAACATTGTGATATCCAGATAAGTGATATACCTTCCACAGAATAGCAGCCGCATGACTACATGATCTCCCTAATCCGGCGATACAGGAACAGCCGACTGTCTCCACTACTCCACTTTCTCTTAGCATTGCCCATGCTAAGTGTTTCGCTTGATTAATACTCTGGCTCGGCTCTACAGCTGCTTTAAGAAAAATAAAGTCGCCTTGTTTGTTGAGCAGTACTTTATCAATTTTGTTGCTGTGCAGGTAATTATACGCCTCGGTGCTCTTGTAATTACGTAATTCCTCGCCATCAACGCCTTCGGAAAATACAAGGTAATTAATAATGTCGATGTAGCTATCATCGGGCCATAGTTTCATGTCATCTACCCACTCCGTGAGAAGTGACGGGTGAGGCACTGCAACTGAACTGTCCTCGCTGCTTTTTAAAACATCTCTACTGTGTATCCACCTTCGATGTGTTGCCATTTACTCCAGGTAAAACAAACTGCAGTGAGAGAAATCTTTATCAACAGTGAAGGTGTAACCCCGCAACTGTCAACAACAGCGCAAGCGGAAGTAAAAAACCGGCTTCCGCTATGAATCGGGGTAATGGCGCGAAATCAGAAATACTGTGGATACTGACTTGAAGAAATATAATGCATTTTGGACATTAGAGTTACTATTTTTGTTTTTGAGGATTTGTTTGTTGTTGAGTGTAATGTTAAAACAAGTTCTTGAAAAAGCAAAAAAATATTAAATAGGAAGGCGATACGAGCTGAGAGCACAAACATGCTGAGGGATTGGCTGTGTTAGTTCAGTGAGAGCGCCCAAAACTAACGTGTCCACTCATGTCTGCATTTGGATTTTGTTAAATATGAACAAAGCAGAAGCAGGAGTGCTGCTACGTGTCTGATTAGAAAGAGAGGACCAATTTGTTCATTTGGTAATGAAAGTATGCTGTCCTCGCCTGGAGTTTCCTCCAGCTTTCCAGCTAGACAGCGAGATAACGATGCTTCAGACTTATTTCCCTTTTTTGTGCTGATTTATTGAAGAATGTCCTCTGACCATTGCCTTCTCTTTGACCATCGTAAAACTGAAAACATACTAAATGTTGTATTAGCTAACTAACATCGCAAACTAGCTTGTTACATGCTTATTGCAAGCTAAAGGGATAAAACGTTCATACTCAAACGTACAAATTATCACACCAACTTTAAGCAAAATAAAGAGACAATTATTATTTTATCATCACTCATACTTACGGACAAATCTCGTCCAAAGCAACAACATTTTAAGGTCCCTGTCAGCTTAAAACAATAATACTTTGGCATTACATTCAGCTTTTTTCTTTTTCGGAAAGCAATCCGAACAATACTACAAAGCAGCCACTAGAGGGAGCTCTGGGGGCAGTTTACAAACTGTATAATCCAGCGTAATTTATAAAAGGCAGAACAGAAAGGCTCATCACTGAGTTTTATAATGACACCCGGTTACGCCAATCGGAGGTCACTAAAATCAATATTGAATCGGTGTGATTTTGCCAAAACAATGTCGGACTTTGTTTTCTCTGTTTTCTCGTAGTTTTCTCTGGTCCCCTCCCCAATCAGACCAGGAGTGACATGTTTAGCCGCATGTTCTCCTTAAATTGCTGGCTGTCTGAGTGGCGTCCCAGAAACGATGTGGGCTTCATAGATAATTGGCAAACCTTCTGGAGGAAACCTGGTCTTGTTAGGAGAGACGGCATCCATCCCACTTTGGATGGAGCAGCTCTCATTTCTAGAAATATGGACAAATTTATTAAACCCCCCAAAATATGACTATCCAGAGTTGGGACCAGGAAGCAGAGTTGCAGTCTTACACGCCTCTCTGCAGCTTCTCTCCTCCTGCTACCCCCCAAAAACCCATCTCCACAGAGACTGTGTCAGCTTCCAAAAAGACAAAAAACAAACTAAAAACCAGCAACAAACAACTTAAACATAAACAATCACAAAGAAAGAACAATACAGTATCCACATCTGAACCAAAGAGTAAAACAGTGAAATGTGGATTATTAAATATTAGGTCTCTCTCTTCCAAGTTTCTGTTAGTACATGACTTAATAATTGATCAACAAATTGATTTACTCTGCCTTACAGAAACCTGGTTGCAGCAGGATGATTATGTTAGTTTAAATGAATCAACACCCCCGAGTCATTCTAACTACCAGAAATCTCGAAGCACAGGCCGAGGGGGCGGTGTGGCAGCAATTTTTCACACCAGCCTATTAATTAATGAAAGACCAAGACAGACTTTTAATTCATTTGAAAGCCTGATGCTTAGCCTCGTCCACCCCAGCTGTGAAACTCAGAAACCAGTCTTACTTGTTATCATCTATTGTCCACCTGGGCCTTACACAGAGTTTCTGTCTGATTTCTCAGACTTTATATCTGATTTAGTTCTGAGCTCAGATAAAATAATTATTGTGGGTGCTTTTAACATCCATGTAGATGCTAAAAATGACAGCCTCAACATGGCATTTAATCTGTTATTAGACTCAATTGGTTTCTCTCAAAATGTAAAAGAACCCACCCACCACTTTAATCACACTCTAGACCTTGTTTTAACATATGGCATAGAAACTGAACATTTAACAGTGTTTCCTGAAAACCCTCTCCTGTCTGATCATTTCCTGATAACATTTACATTTACAATAATTGATTACACAGCAGTGGGGAGCAGACTTTATCACAGTAGCTACAACTGTAGCTGCCTCCACCAGTGTATGAATGTGAGAGTGAATGAATAGTGGTAAAGCGCTTTGGGTGCCTTGAAAAGCGCTATATAAATCCAATCCATTATTATTATTATTAGATGTTTTTCTGAAAGCGCTGTAACTAAGTTTAAGAATATAATCCACCCACTGTTATCATCTTCAATGCCCTGTACCAACATAGAGCAGAGCAGCTATCTGAACACTACTCCAACAGAGGTCAATTATCTTGTTAATAATTTTACCTCCTCACTACGTACGACTCTGGATACTGTAGCTCCTGTGAAAACTAAGGTCTCTAATCAGAAGTACCTGACTCCATGGTATAATTCTCAAACACGTAGCCTAAAGCAGATGACTTGTAAGCTGGAGAGGAAATGGCATGTCACAAATTTAGAGGATCATCGTTTAGCCTGGAGAGATAGTTTGTTGCTTTATAAGAAAGCCCTCCGCAAAGCCAGAACATCTTACTATTCATCACTGATTGAAGAAAATAAGAACAACCCCAGGTTTCTCTTCAGCACTGTAGCCAGGCTGACAAACAGTCAGAGCTCTGTTGAGCCAACCATCCCTTTAACGTTAACTAGTAATGACTTCATGAACTTCTTCACAAATAAAATTTTTATCATTAGAGAAAAAATTACCAGTAATCATCCCACAGATGTAATATTATCTACAGCTACTCTTAGTACCATTGATATTAAGTTAGACTCTTTTTCTCTAATTGATCTTTCTGAGTTAACTTCAATAATTACTTCCCCCAAACCATCAACGTGTCTTTTAGACCCCATTCCTACAAAACTGCTCAAAGAAGTCCTAACATTAATTAATTCTTCGATCTTAAATATGATCAACCTATCTCTAATAATCGGCTATGTACCACAGGCCTTCAAGCTGGCTGTAGTTAAACCTTTACTCAAAAAGCATCTCTAGACCCAGCAGTCTTAGCTAATTATAGGCCAATCTCCAACCTTCCTTTCATATCAAAAATCCTTGAAAGAGTAGTTGTCAAACAGCTAACAGATCATCTGCAGAGGAATGGTTTATTTGAAGAGTTTCAGTCAGGTTTCAGAGCTCATCACAGCACAGAAACAGCTTTAGTGAAGGTTACAAATGATCTTCTTATGGCCTCTGACAGTGGACTCATCTCTGTGCTTGTCCTGCTAGACCTCAGTGCAGCGTTCGATACTGTCGACCATAATATCCTATTAGAGCGATTAGAACATGCTGTAGGTATTACAGGTACTGCGCTGCAGTGGTTTGTATCATATCTATCTAATAGACTCCAATTTGTTCATGTAAATGGAGAGTCCTCTTCACACACTGAGGTTAATTATGGAGTTCCACAGGGTTCAGTGCTAGGACCAATTCTGTTTACATTATACATGCTTCCCCTAGGCAGTATCATTAGAAGACATAGCATACATTTTCACTGCTATGCAGATGACACCCAGCTCTATCTGTCCATGAAGCCAGATAACACACACCAATTAGTTAAACTGCAGGAATGTCTTAAAGACAAAAAGACCTGGATGGCCGCTAACTTTCTGCTTCTTAATTCAGATAAAACTGAGGTTAGTCAAAGGAGCTTGCAAAGAAAAGCGTCTGGACTTCTTTAAGTTGCTTGAAGACATTTCACCTCTCATCCGAGAAGCTTCTTCAGTTCTAAGGTCAAATGGTGGAGAGTCCCAGATATAAACCTAGTGGGAGTATCCCCCCACAGAGGGACAAAAGGACCCCCTGATGATCCCCTAATCGCCTGAGCCAAGGTGTGAAACTGGGTGTGGGTCCTAATCAGCCAGAGTTTCGGGTGAGCTCATTGTGAAACCTGGCCCCACCTTATCATGCGAATTCCTGAGGTCAGAGTGGGCGTTAAGGCGTCTGGGGAGGGAACTCAAAACTGGATTATAGATGGCAGACAGTTGGTGTCGTAAACCACCGCCTCTGTTCAAAGATGGTCGCTCACAGTGGACATAGATGGCTTCTTTCACTCCTCTTTCAAACCATCTGTCCTCTCTGTCCAAAATGTGATGTGACTGATGACCTGCCTGTGCCGTCGGTTGGACAAGCTACACTCTGCCTTTACGTCTTTGTGTGGAATCCGTTTACTGGCTCTCCTTTACTGTTTTAGCTGTTTGGTGGTTATTGAAATAGTTTTGTGAGCTTTAACCTGAGATTCTGGCGTTTCAGGCAAAATACATTTATACTTAAAAATCAATTAAGAATTTAATGAATTTAATATCACGTTATCCAGAATAGATCTAGACTCTTTTTTTTTAATCGATAAATCGATCATCAAAACACACCACTAGTGACCATTTCCATCTTTATATACAGGCTATGGTAGAATGAAAATTTTGCGTTATTCAAGCGAAAATTGGTTTTAAATGGAAAATTAATATTTTAAACTCACCGACGCATCCACTTCTAAGTGCTTCTAAACTGAACTTTTCACAGTCAATCATCAGTTTGGCCAGGAGGTCTTCTCACCTGGAATAAAACCCTGGGATTGTTCATCTTTCTCCCAGTTCCCGTCAGCTCTTCTGCTTTGTGTTTTTATATCTCTACTGGACATATTTCTGATGTTTCACCTTCAAAGCAGCGAGGACAGATTTCCATGTACATATTGAAATGATCTAAGAGTCCCCGAGATCAGGGCTATGAGGGCAGAGACAGCTAAGAAGCTGCTGCTGACTTTGAGTTTAGACGCTGAGATGGATGCAGGGTTGTGAGCAGGAAACAGAAGCAGGGATGGAAGATAAGATCCTCGTGACCACAGACAAGAAAATCAAGCATTTCAACATCATTCAGAGAGATGCCAGAGAACAGAACACGCTCAGATCACTGCAGAGTTTCACCTGCAGAGGAAAATGTTTGGTGTCCACCAAAGAGGTTTTGGCCTCCATCAAAGGAAAATCAGCAGGACTGTGATGTTACAGCATTTTAATAAATGCACTTTCATTTAAGCTTAAATACATTTGAGTTTGTCAAACGGCCAAAATAACAGGAACACAACCAGACTGGTGTAAATTCAGCTCACACAGACTCTTTGTGTTCACTACATGCAGACCAGCTGTGCTCATATGTGCAGTTACAGCTCATTTACAGGCAGGAATATCCTGCTATGTCCCTGTTAGGACCTGCTGCTTTGACTGCTCACCACTCAAACAGCTTCATGACATTAGCAGTAAGAGCAGATGTGGATCCACAGCAAACATGTATGTTGGTCACAATCAATGAAAGAAGCTCAGAAAGAATCCAGTGATTTGAAAGTTGCTGCTTTGGATTGTTAGTTTGATGTGAATCAGAATCCAGTGTTTGATGGAAATCTCCTCCTGCTGCACTTCAACACATTAAAGAGAGAGAGATGAAAGAAAAGCTGATGATGAGAGCAGAGAGAGGAAGGTGTACTTACCGTGCAGGAGGATCACAAACACCACAAACATCTTCATGTTCCTGTCAAACTCAGAGACTCTTTAAAAGCCCTTCAGGACATCAGCTCACAGCAGCTTCACTTTCCTCTGCTGATCATCTACTGACACTCTCACACTGCTTCACTGTCACAGCTCAGAGTTCAGCTTCACACTTTGTTAAAGCACATCTGTGGAACGAAGTCCGGCTGGCCACAGATCACTTCTGAGGAAAGAGGAGGACGTCGGCTTTCCTCATAGTTTCACGCCCGAGCGCTCCGGTTGGAGGCGGCTGCTGCGGCCTCACCCTGACACGCACAAAGCTCCGCCTCCAGTCCTGACGCTGAAACATCCACTGTAGCTACAATGATGCAGATGTGACCCTCAGCAGCTGGATTTCCTCTCCATAGATGTGTTTCCATGCAGATCATGGACATAAAGCAGCTCCAGGATGAAGAGTGTGAAAGAACTTCTTCCACTACAGTATTCATTACAGCACTGTGGCACTCCACAAACCCTCACACTGTCTCAATCCCTGTTTCCAGTTTGACTGAGAGAAGGCCTGAAGCTCAGCCAATCACAGGACAGGAAGTGATCAGCTGACACAGTGATTTGAAGCTGTCAGGGTGAGGCTGCTTCATGCAGGTGTGAAACTATGAGGAAGCTGAACGCCTCCTCTTTCCTCAGCAGTGATCTGTGGCAGTCTGCCATCATGTTTGGCTGCTCACACTAAGGCTACGTCCACACGTACTTTGGAAAACTGAGATTTTCTGTTTGTGTTTTTAAAGAAAATCTCGCCAAAAACGCAGTCAAACACGGTCAAGAACATGTCAAATCCACGCCGTGTAGAAATGTTGGCCAATCAGGAGTCTAGAAGCCTGGGAGGGAAAGAGTGAGCAGGTTTGATGCAAACCTGAAGTACTTCTGAAAAGTGTTTGTGTTTTTAAGTGCCTTCATCAAATGTTAATGACCAAAATCAGTACTCTGGCTGCTGTAGACTCACAACTTAGGAATGAACAAATACATACAACATGCATAAATTTAAATTAAATACAAATTAAATTCATTAAAAACCGTCAACGACGTGGCGTCTGGATTTAGGTTGTGAGAGCGTCTGTGTTGACTCTGTTCACTCTGACGTCTTTGTAAATGGAGGCACAGTAACTGTGTGTGTACATGTACGTGTGTAAAAACTGCAGATAGATTAACAGCAACAGTATTTTGTGTATATCCACCATTGTAGAAATTCATCTCATGTAAACAATAACGTGGCGCACAGCAGCACGTCAAAAAAGGCGCACACCTTTGACGTTGCGTGACTAAATCTCTGTTTTCCTCGTCAACACGTAAAAGCAAAAACTGAGTTTTAAAAATCTCAGTTTTCAGTGATCGAAAACGGCGTTTACGTGTGGACGAAAGGTGCAAACACAGAAAAATCTGCGTTTTCAAAAATACCCGAGTATGTGTGGACGCAGCCTAAATGTGAGCTCACTGAAAGCTGTCTCACAACTACACGTGCACAGGTGTGTATCAGGTGACTCATGGAGGTGTATTTAATGTTTGGATGAACATGTTTGTAAATCTTAGTTTGTGCCTGTTAAACACATCATACACAGCTGTAACCCTCAGGAGGCAAAACTCATTCAGGTCAATACTCTAATGTTACATTATTACTGTATATTGATTACATAGTTTCATAGTAACTGATGACAGTTCTAACAGCTAACTCATTTATCAGGCAGAGATAGCTCAGTAGGTAGAGAGGTGGCCCATGATGAGAAGATCAGGGGTTCGATTCCCCTGAACAGCTCCCCTCAGGTACCCCTGATCAAGGTACCGTCCCTACACGCTGCTCCCCGGGCGCCCAATGGCTGCCCACTGCTTCACTGAGTGAGTGGGTTAAATCCAGAGAGGAGTTTACCCACAGGGATCAATAAAGTTTACATTATTATTTACATAATGTGAGGAATAAAACTCTCCTCTTCTCCACAGTTGGGCAGTAAGTACTTAAGTACAATTTTCAGGTATCTGTACTTTACCTGAGTAGTTTTTTTTCTAACTACTTTTTACTTCCTACAATTTTAAACACATATCTGAACTTTCTACTCCATACATGTGTTGTGATTTTCCCAAGTGCATCATTACTGCTTTTGCTATAATGGTCATATTTTATTAGAAATTTATTAGGAGTTTTTATTTTGAGTTATTACAATCAGAACAGAAAAGAAAAAGAAAGAAGTTGGTGAGGAAGTTTACAGAAGGAGAGGGAGAGAAAAACACTGAGGATCTGCTGCAAACCTGCCTAAAAACCAAACAAACAAAAAACGATCAAACACACACACACACACACACACACACACACACACACACACACACACACACACACACACACACACACACACACACACACACTATCTTGGTTGGCTGCTGCCTCTAAACATATCATGTAGTCCTGTGTGCTGCTCAGTAACATTTAATGTTATCATTTACTGGTACTTGTACATATCTTGGTTGTTGCCACGGTTTCTCTGTTGTTGTTTTGTGTGAGTGTTTTGTGCAGGTTTGGAGCAGATCCTCTGTGTTTTTTTTCTCTCCCTCTCCTTCTGTAAACTTCCTCACTAATTTCTTTCTTCTTTATCGTTTCAGTTCTGATTGTAATATCTCAAAATACAAAATCCTAATAAATTTCTAATAAAATATGACTCCCATTATAGCAAAAGCAGTAAGCAGCAGCACTTGGGAAAATAATTCTGTTGGGCATTTTTATATGTTTGGAAACAGAAATGGACAATTTTATAATTAGTAGAGTCATAGATAACTAGGAAAACAATCCCAACACATCATCTACTCAACACAAGCAACATCTCACAATGTCCACAAGGGGTCACTGCAGACCCAGAATTGGCTAAATAGCGCATGTCTTACAAGTTGCTAATAGTGAGGCATAAATATGGCAAGCTAGCAACAGTTAAAGGAAACCATAGAAAAGTCCTTTATTCCTCATCCCGCTGATTGTGGTCATTGCAGGAGATTACAGCCAGATTATAATCAGTATCATGTTAATGAATCTGCCTGTTAGAGCCAATCTATAGAGAAATATGTTTGATACTGTTTCAGTTATTATGTTACATGTTTGATTTTGTATAATATGTTGTTAGAGAATAAATGCTGCGCGTTTAATTTGTGTCGGGCAAGAAAACATTACAGCGCATGTGTGGTAGCAGGTTAGAGTGAGCCAGGACAGCAATGGAAATGTGCGTTGTAGCAGCAAATAGTTTTTTGACCGTGACATCTTTTGTTTTTTATGTACGAGTCAGAAATAAATCTGAACAGCTCACATTAAGAAGTGGAAGAAGTATTTTTTCGAAGCTTGGGACAGAAATTCGCCACTACATCAAAGTCAAAAAACTAGTGAGTAACGGAGGAATGTCTTCTGCGGTGGAGCCACCGACTGAGACGTAGAAAAGTCACCGGATCGTCGGCATAAGGACGCCTACACACAACAACACGGCGTACAGCTAAGTAAAAAGTGTTTTGTCAGATGCATCTTACCTGTGGAAGTAGAAAAGGAGTTTGTGCAGTACACCACCCGACAGCTGTGCCGAAGAAAATCATTACGGCTTAGCGGTGTTATATAATTACAATGGCAGACGACATTAATGACAGTGTGGGTGTAGTTACGCGTGATGACAGCCAGAGGGCAATGACAGACAGAGGTCTGGAGTTCAAACTGCATCAGCTCACAAAGGTGAGAAGAGGCAAATTAGGGCAAGTGACAGCACAAGAAGATGAAACTGAGCGACTTTTGAGCCGTGAAATTCTGCCGGCTGTAAATGATGTGAGAGAGGCACTGAAAGTTTAATACATAGATTGAAATACAAACATGTGATCAAGAGATAACTCCCATGGACAGTGCATCCAGAGTGTCAAAAACATCTAGAGTGTCAAACAAGTCTAAAGTATCCAACACATCAAGGGTGTCGATAGCATCGTCAGAGCGCGTCAAGGAAGAAGCTAACAGAGCAGCTCTGATGGCACGAGCAGCGTCTCTGAAAGAAAAACACGCTCTAGAGTTAAAAGAAGCAGAAATTAAAGCTGCAAAGGAAAGACTGGAAATTGAAACAGCCATTGCAGCGTCTACTGCCAAAGTGAAAGTGTATGAGGAATGTGAAGGGGTTAAGTCTCAAGTGAGTGAAACCAGACTTACGGTAATGCCACGTCGTGACCTCCTGAAGATGAATAACGAAGATGGTCATGGCAACGTAAAACACACACCAGGGAAGCCAACAGAGATAGAGAGGTCTGCCTCTTGGAGGAATCCTGGTGATCCAGGTACTGCAGCAGGGGCCATACCTAAGACACATAGAACTCCACTGCAGGGGCCGAGCCAACGCCAAGATGGTGACTCACTGCAGGAGACCAGACCAAGTGAGCTTTATCAAGTTATGCAGAAAAAGGCAGATATCACAGAGATGCTTGTAAAGAACCAACAGCTGGCTCGGTTACCACAAAGGGATGTGCCAGTGTTCCACGGAGATCCTTTGGAGTACAGGTCGTTTATGAGGGCATTCATGCACGCTATTGACACCAGAGCTGATAGCAATTCAGACAAGCTATATTTTCTGGAGCAGTATACTCGAGGCGAGCCTCGCGATCTTGTGAGGAGTTGTCAGCATATGCCTGAACATCAGGGGTATGAAAGGGCTCTGCAGCTGCTTCAAGATAAATATGGAAATGAGTTACAGATTGCTAGCACGCTAATTGAGAAGACATCGAAGTGGCCACAAATTAAGGCTGAAGATGGAAAGGCGTTGAGCGCATTCTCTGTATTCCTGGTGAGCTGTCGTAATGCCATGGAGGATGTGGAATATATGGAAGAGATGGACAACCCTGCAACTATGAGGGTCATCATTTCCAAGTTGCCATTTAAAATAAGAGAGCGCTGGAGAATCCATGCATATGATATTCAGGAGCGGCGCTGCAACAGAGCAAGATTCACAGAGCTGGTGGCCTTCGTTGAACGCCAAGCAAAGATCATGTCCGACCCACTCTTTGGCGATCTTGAAACAGCAGTGTCAGACAAGGTTATGAAAAAGCCACAGCAAGGAAATAAGTTGAAGAAAGACATTAGACATGGGAGCAGCTTTGCTATCAAGGTTAACCAAGGTTCAGAAATGGACAAAAGAAGCAGAGTGAGTAAGAACCAGAGTGACCTGTCACTCAACTGCGCCTTCACAAGACCTTGCATGTTCTGTGGGAAACTTCATACACTGCAAGAGTGTTACAAGATTAGAGAGGAGACTCATAAGGATAGAGTGGACTACTTGAAGAAAAACGGACTTTGCTTTGGATGCCTGCTAAAGGGTCACATGAGCAGAGATTGCAAAAAGAAGATGGTGTGCGAGGTTTGTTCACTCAAGCATCCAAGTTTGTTGCACTTCTCAAGTTATGAGGAAGAGAAGCCTCCCGATGAGGTCAATATGGGTAGCACTGCTAAAGGCCCAGCAGGGTTGTCTGAAGAAAAGGAGACAAGTGCCTGTACTGGGGCTGGAGGCAGCTGCGTGCTTGCCATTGTACCTGTAAGGGTGAAGTCCTGCAAGAGTGACAAGGCTGTGGAGGTTTACGCTTTCATTGACCCAGGTAGCTCTGCATCGTTCTGCACCGAAGCCTTGGCAAGGCAATTGAAGGTGCAAGGCATACGAACCGAGCTAACGTTGAGGACCATAAATTACAAAAGTCGAGAGGAGAGTTATGTGCTCACAGAACTGGAAGTCAGCAGTCTGGCAGACAACAATTTTATCGCACTGTCAAAGGTCTTCACACAGAAAAGTATTCCTGTTTCCAGAGAGAACATCCCACTCCAGAAAGAGGTTGACAAGTGGCCGTACCTACGCAAGGTGAGGTTGCCTCATATTGAGGCTGAAGTGGAGCTTCTCATTGGAACTAAAGAATACACCATATTGGAGCCATGGAAAGTGATCCCAAGTGAGGACAATGGTCCATATGCCGTAAAGACAGCACTTGGATGGATTCTGAATGGACCACTCAGAGAAACAGATACTGCAGCCAATGATGTACAACCATGTGCTATTGTGAACAGAATAGCCATCGACAGTGTGGAACAACTGCTTGTACGACAGTATAACCACGACTTTCCTGAGTGTCACTGTGATGATAAAGCAGGAATGTCTCAAGAGGACCACCACTTTATGGAGTCTGTGTCAAGCTCTACTCGTCTCACTGATGGACACTATTCCATAAGCCTTCCTACGAAGAAGTCGTGCGTTCAGATGCCGAACAATCGAAGTGCAGTGTTACAGCGTGCACTGAGCCTTCAGCGCAAGCTGAAAAGGAATCCTGCACTCCATGAAAAATACACTGCCTTCATGAGTGACATGTTGAGCAAGGGATATGCCGTTGAGGTTCCAACAACACAGTTAAACCGCAAGGATGGAAAACAGTGGTATATTCCCCACCATGGGGTATACCATCCACAAAAAAAGAAGCTGAGGGTGGTCTTTGACTGCGCTGCCAGCTACCAAGGAGTTTCACTGAATAGTGAACTTCTACAAGGGCCAGATTTAACAAACTCATTGATCGGAGTGCTGACACGGTTCAGACAAGAGTCTATCGCCTTTACAGCAGATATCGAAGCAATGTACCATCAGGTGTGTGTCCCGGATGACGATGCTGACCTGCAGCGCTTTCTGTGGTGGCCAGCAGGGGACCTCAATTGAGACATTGCTGAGTACAGGATGATGGTGCATATCTTCGGCGCAACTTCTTCTCCCAGTTGTGCCAACTATGTACTGCGAAGAACAGCAGAGGAGAACCGCAGCAAATCATCACCTGAAGCTGTAAGCACAGTTCTGGAAAATTTTTATGTTGACGACTGCTTGAAGTCTGTTGCCACGGAAACTCAAGGTATGGAGTTATACACAGACCTCACTGAATTGTGCTCTGGTGGAGGATTTCACCTAACAAAATGGACAAGCAACAGTCGTGCCTTGCTCTCATTCATCCCTGAGCATGAGAGAGCCAAAGATGTCAGAGACCTGAACTTGAACCATGACCTGCTGCCTATGGAACGTGCTTTAGGAGTTCTATGGTGCCGTGAGTCTGACGCATTCAAGTTCAGGATTAACATCAAAGAAAGACCTGTGACGAGAAGTGGAATACTTTCCGTCACCAGCTCCATCTATGACCCACTGGGATTCCTTTCCCCAGGAACTCTCCCTGCAAAAATGATCTTGCAGCAGTTATGCAGGGAGGGTCTTTCTTGGGATGATGAGATCCCAGAACAGCTCAGTCATAAGTGGAACAAGTGGTTACAAGAGCTGTGCCAGCTGTCAGAGGTAACCGTACCCAGGTGTGTGAGACCATTGGACTTCGGTCCTGTCGCAACAGCACAGCTCCACCATTTTTCTGATGGGAGCGAAAGTGGATATGGAACAGCGTCATACTTGAGGATGACCAGCAATGACGGACGTGTTCACTGTACGTTAATGATGGGACAGTCCCGTGTGGCGCCCCTGAAGCAAACCACTATTCCACGAATAGAGTTGACTGCAGCTATGGTTGCTGCAAAGACAGACAAAATGTTAAGAACGGAGCTTCAGATGAATCTTCTTGAATCTACATTCTGGACTGACAGCACAACTGTATTGAAGTATATTGAAAATGAGAATCTTCGCTTCAAGACATTCATGGCCAATCGCGTTGCGGTCATTAGAGAGCTAACAAATCCTCAGCAGTGGAGGTACGTTGGTACAGCAATCAATCCAGCTGATTGTGTATCCAGAGGGCTTGCACCATCTAAGCTCATGAGGAATCTAAGCTGGTTCCACGGCCCAGCTTTCCTGAAAACCCCAGAAAGACAGTGGCCAGAAAGACCTGACAAGGAAAGGATTGATAAAGATGACAGCGAAGTGAGGCATGCAACCATGGTACATCTCACGAATGCAGCTGAGAATGTTCACACGTTGAACAAGCTGATCAATCACTATTCCAGCTGGCATCGAGTGAAGAGAGCTGTGGCATGGATGATCAAACTCAAAGACTTACTGCTACGACGATGTGAAAAAAGGAAAGAGACGTACGTTAAACAGAAAGAACAAGACAACGAATCAATGCAGATAACACTTACCCTGAAAAATCTGGTGCAAGCTGAGACAGAGATCATTAAGTTCTGTCAAAGTCAACAATTCCAAGAAGAGATCACCATGTTAAAGAAAGGCAAGTGTGTGACAAAGACTAGTCACTTGAGGAAACTTAATCCCGTGATGCAGGACGGAGTTTTGAGAGTTGGTGGTCACCTCGCAGCTGCTGGGATGCCAGAACATGTGAAGCACCCAGTCATTATCCCAAAGGGCTCTCATATCACCACACTGATCTTGCAGGAAATATGTAAATGCTGTTAAAATGTTCTGTGTGGATTTCATGATGTAGATGACTGATTTATAATAAGTTACATAATTTCATGAATATATATAGTTTGTGTTGAAATGTCTTTATTTGAAATGTACATGTGTAAGGTGTAAGAGCTAGTGTCTCGTGAGAATACTCTTAACGAGAGTACACGAGACTTTTCATGGACTGCGAGGGAGCAGATGTTTCTCATGAAGCGATTTTAAGCTAAAAGTTTACTAAAAGAAAGGGCAATACAAGGACTTAAGGACCTCTTTTCAGGACAAGCAGCCAACGAGGTATTTGTCATTTGAGAAATGTTTTTTTTATTTGTGTTTGGAGTTAATATGTGTACTGTAAAGTTGCTAATTGGTTTGTACTGTTCGCTCGTGACCAGTTCTCACGGCGTATTGGCGTAATGGCGTATCGGCGTACTGGTGATGGTGAAGCTGAGGAGAGAAGGCCCAAGTAATAAACGCCCGTTTCAAAGAACCGACCTGTGTCTGTGTTGTCGTGAAGAGAGCTACAGTGAGAACTCGCCTGCTCAACACGGGTAGGAGAGGACAGGATCGCCGCGGATGACGAAACGACGCGGATCCGGTGCATCACGTCAGATAAGCAGAGTGCATAACGCATATCGGCACAGCATTAACAAGCAACGGTGGTTAGACTGAGTTAAAGCGCTAATTTTCACGTTTAAGATCAGGAGAAGCTCTACCACAAAAGTGAAGTGAAGGTGGTGTGAGAAGTGGTTAAATGTGGAAATTGCAACTAATGGACTCATCTGTTATTCTTGCTTGCTTAATGTAGAGATTAATCCAATGTGTTTGCATTTATAGTTGTTGTACATCACAAGGTTTATAGAACAAACAAGTAAATATTTAACAAGCTCACAGGTTATGAGTAATTTTGAGTTATACAAAATTTGCTGAGTTTTTAAAGGGCACCTTATGTGAATTTTAAAGGGGTACCATACTGATGTGAAAACTTGAAAACCTTTAGTAATGTAAATGATAAGGATTTAAGGTATTTCTAAGTACATTTACACTGTTATTGTATATTTGTGATAAGGTAATTTTTGCTGTTCTTGTCTGTTTGAAACTTAAGTTCAGTATTGAAGTCAACAGTGTGTTGGAAGACTCATACATACATTTATAAACCTTACTTGCTATTCAAATTAAGTTTATTGCAACTTTCACTTACACATAGTCCAGAATAAATCTAGTTGAAGTTTAATAGCTGCACAATCACACTGCTATAATCTCAACATGTCTAACATAAGCAGAGAGACCTGCCATAAAGATGCTGAACAATCCGCTCAAGCTGAAGCTACTGTCACTGAATCTGCAGCAGAACTAGAGGGGCTTCGAAGAAGTGAGAGGGCGCGTACCCTAACAGAAAGGGGAAGAGCATACCAAGATGAGAGACTGAAGCACATTCAACGCAAATACAAAATCATCTATGAGAAGTGGAGGTGTCATGCACGAATAGGCAAAGAGTTATTAAGTGGTGATGCTTCTAAGGATGAGTTAACTGAGCTTATCGAGAACATCAAAAGCACCTGTTCTGATGTAAAGGTAGTTTATGAGGAGCTGCATCAAGCGCAAACCCCTGAACCAGACCTGCGGTGCAGGGTTGATACATGCATGTCATTCTCAGAATTTATTATTCAAAGAGCAGAGAGACAGCTTAAAGGTCATGAAGCAGATAAAGATGAAGAGTCTTGGCCTGATGCTGGATCTGTTCTAAGTTCAACAGGTTCTGTTTCTAGACCACTGTCTCATCAAGGATGTAGTTCTACCCACTCTAGCAGCCACTCTGTCAAAAGAATAGAAGCTGTAGCTGAAGCTGCTGCAACTCAGGAAGTCTTGGCAGTGTTGGAGGAGCAAGAAAAGGAAGAAACAGAACTTCAAATGTTAGAGGCTGAGAACCTAGCCAGACAGCAAGCAATCCAAGATAAACATAGAAAACTTGCACGCCTAGAAGAAGTAAAGAAGCTAAATGCTGCTAGAGCTCGAGTGAGGGTCTATGATGAAGCTGAAGAAAACATAGAAGCAACTGATTTGTTGTATGGTAGTGAAGTACTGCCAGAGCTTAGAGTCGCTTACTCCACAGTACTTCCAGTCACAACCCATTCTCTCAATGCATCAAGTCCCCCATTCATTCCTCAATCCCTAGCAGTCACAAGTCAAGCTCCTTGTCCACAACAGCTACCTCAGTCTCCTCCAGCCTCAGTGTTGAGGCCTCAAGAGCAGAATAGCTTAGATCTGGTCAATGTACTAGTAGAAGCTATGAGTGCAAACCGGCTCCCAACACCAGAGCCTGCGGTGTTTACAGGAGATCCCTTGAAGTTCAAAGACTGGCAACTGTCCTTTGAAACATTAATAGAAAGGAAGAACATCCCAAAGAATGAAAAACTGTATTACCTAAGAAAGTACTTAGGTGGCACAGCAAAGAAGGCCATGGAAGGATTTCTTCTATTGGGCACAGAAGCAGCATATGACTCAGCCTGGAAGCTTTTAGAGAAACGTTTCGGAGACCCATTCCTAATTGGGAAGTCACTCAGAGACAAGCTGCATGCATGGCCAAAGATAGGTTCTAAGGATGCTTGCGAGCTAAGAGAATTTGCAGACTTTCTCAAGAGCTGTGAGGCTGCCATGTCTCATGTCAAGATGCTGGAGGTCTTGAATGACTGCGTTGAGAGTCAGAGGATTCTGCTGAAATTGCCAGATTGGTTGGTTTCCAGCTGGAATCGCAAAGTGATGGAAGTCAGACAAGTGAAAGCTGAGTACCCACCATTCAAGGTGTTTGTTGACTTCCTATCAAGGAAGCAGATCTTGCTTGCGATCCAATTTCCTCAATACAAGCACTTAAGAGTGTTGAAAGTGAGAACCAAGGCATCTACGAAGCCAAATACGTCTTTTTCACGACCCCCTAAGGCGCACTTAAAAGTCTTAGATTTCTTCAAAAGTGCGGCCTCGCCCTATAGCGCGGTGCGCCCTATGGGTTGTAAGGAGGACGTAGTAGATAAACACCATGAGAACGTAAAGTGTGAAGTTTGGGGTTGATCGTATTATTACCGGGACAATCGCACATACCTGTATAAAAGAACAGGTATGTGCATTATGCAGGACATCGTTGTTTTAACAACCCTGAAAATGGCAAAGAGACATGCTTACGAAGCACAGTTTAAACTGAAGGCCATCAGCTACGCGGAGGAACATGGAAATCGAGCAGTGGCGAGAGAATTTAAGATTAACGAATCGATGGTTCGCAAATGGAGGAAGCTGGAAAACAAGCTCCGGCAGGTCAAGAAAACGCAGCTGAGTTTCCGCGGACATAAGGCGAGGTGGCTCGAGTTGGAGGAAAGACTCGAGCGGTGGATCATCGAGCAAAGAGCGAGCGGGAGAAGCGTTTCGACGGTCACCATTCGGCTAAAAGCAGTTTCACTAGCTGAAGAGATGAACATTGAACATTTCCAAGGAGGTCCGTCTTGGTGCTTTTGTTTTATGAAACGGTGCCATTTTTCCATCCGGACCAGGACTACGGTAGCGCAGCAACTTCCAGCGGATTATAAGGAAAAGCTGGCCATCTTCCGCTCCTACTGCAGCAAACACATCGGCGACAAAAACATCCAGCCCAGCCACATCACAAACATGGACGAGGTCCCGCTCACTTTTGACATCCCGGTGAGTCACACTGTGGAGAAGCAGGGACCAGCACGGTAGCGATACGCACAACGGGGTATGAAAAGTCTTCTTTTACTGTTGTGCTTGGCTGCCATGCTAATGGACAGAAACTGCCGCCTATGGTGATTTTTAAGCGAAAGACTTTGCCTAAAGAGAAGTTTCCAGCAGAAATCATCATTAAGGCAAATGAAAAGGGCTGGATGGATGAGGAAATGATGAAAGACTGGCTGAGGGAGGTGTATGTAAGGAGACCAGGTGGTTTTTTCCACGCATCACCATCGCTGTTGATCTGTGACTCTATGCGTGCCCATCTCACAGCCGATGTGAAAAACTTGTGAAGCAAATGAACTGTGAGCTTGCTGTCATTCCGGGAGGCCTGACAAAGGAACTCCAACCGCTGGACATCGGTGTGAACCGCCCGTTCAAAGTAAGGCTGCGAGCGGCCTGGGAGCGATGGATGACCGGTGGAGACCACAGTTTCACTAAGAGTGGAAGGCAGCGCCGGGCGAGTTACGCCACAATTTGCCAATGGATTGTAGATGCTTGGGCTAACATGTCTGCTGGCACTGTTGTTCGAGCTTTCGCAAAAGCCGGCATCGTTTCCGAGGAGCCGCACGGCACGGAAAGTGACTCTGACGGTGAAGACAGTGAACCTGGCATGTTTGATGGAGATTTAGCGCAGCTGTTCAATTCAGACACAGAGGATGAGGACTTCGATGGGTTTGATTGATGATAAAAATGTGAGTACCAAACTTTGTTTTGCTCCTGCTTTATTTTTAAATACGCACACTTGTATGCTTGTGTGTTGTTGATGATGACGATTATTGGTAATAAAAATGTGAGTACCAAACTCAGTTTTGCTCCTGCTTTATTTTTAAATATGCACACTTGTATGCTTGTGTGTTGTTGATGATGACGATTACCGGCAATAGAAATGTGAGTAAGGTACCGAATTCAGGTTTGCTCCCGCTTTATTTTTAAATACGCATACGGTACTTGTATGCGCCCTATGGTCCAGTGCGCCTTATGTGTGTGTTAAATACAGTAAGGGCACGCATAACTGAGACTGCGCCTTTTAGCACAGTGCGCCTTATGGTCGTGAAAATACGGTAGTTCAAGCAAAGACTCTGACCACAAGTACAACACAGAGCAGTATTACATCATGTGTTTTCTGCAAAAGGACAGGACACATCCTAGACAAATGCCAAAGTTTCACAGAAAAGACAGTTCAGGATCGTGTTAAGTTTGTACACACAGAGAAGCTTTGCTTTGGATGTTTGAAGACCGGTCATCACTCAAGAAAATGTGATAACAAAACCACGTGTGAGAAATGCCAAAAAAGACACCCAACATGTTTGCATGACGATAAGTTCAAGGAACGTCAAAGGCCAATCCACCTAAATGGAAGTGAAATTTCAAAGGACAAGGCAGACACCACAGAAAGGACCGCAACAGCCACTTCCAACAGAGTTATTCAAGAGGGTCTAAGCACACGAACATCTTCTATCTTGCCAGTCTGGGTGTCATCTATTAAGCAGCCAGATCAAGAACTGCTAGTTTATGCACTCTTAGACACACAGAGTGATACCACCTTCATACTAGATGAAGTAGCTCAAGGCCTGAACACAAACAGAGAGAATGTCAGTCTGCGACTGTCCACAACGTCTGCCAAGTCGACAGTTATTCCATGTCAGAAACTGACAGGTCTACAAGTGAGAGGATACAACTCAGAGAAAAGAATTCCACTACCACCTGTTTTCACAAGAGAATTTATCCCAGTAAACAGGCTGCACATTCCTACCTCTGAAACAGCTCTAAAATGGCCACATCTAGAGCAACTGTCAGAAAAGATTCCACCACAGTTGGATTGCGAAGTAGGCCTTCTTATAGGCTACAACTGTCACGAGCCCTCCTCCCAAGAAGAGATCCTGTCTGGTGACGAAAATCATCCATATGCGCAGCGGACTGATCTGGGCTGGAGCATTGTTGGTTGCTCACATTCAGCAAGCGACAACAGCAATCCAATAGGATTCAGTCATAGAATCATAGTACGACAAGTGACACCAACTGTGCATCCATCAGTTCAGCTAAAGAAGGAAGTGCACTTTGCGTGCAGGACTCAAGTCAAAGAGATCAACCCACTTGACATAATTAAGACTTTTGAATCAGATTTCACAGATCACTCAACAGATGATAATCCAGTTTCTCAGGAGGACCTCCTCTTTCTGTCTAAAGTAGAAAGCTGGAATAAGACAGAAGGAAGAGGCCACTATGAACTTCAGCTTCCTTTCAAGACAGACAAACCTAATCTTCCAGACAATAAACAGTGTGCAAGTTCACAGGCTCAGCTCATTAGAGCGTCGACTGAGGAGAAATAACAATATTACACGGACTATGTCAATTTCATGAATGAAATCATAAGTAGAAGAGATGCTGAGAAGGTGCCACAGTCTGAATTAGACAACCAGCCAGCATGGTACATACCACACCATGGTGTCTACCATCCCCACAAGCCTGGGAAGATCCGTGTGGTTTTCGATTGTTCGGCACGCTACCAAGAAACCTCTCTAAATGACCATCTCTTGACAGGTCCAGACCTGACTAACACATTAGTTGGTGTGTTGTGTCGATTTAGAAAGGGTCCTATAGCCATAATGTGTGACATCGAAAAAATGTTTCACCAGTTCCACATTGCAAGGGAACATCAAGATTATCTCAGGTTCCTCTGGTGGGATGGAGGTGATTTGGATTCTGAACCCTCGGTGTACAGGATGAAGGTACACCTCTTTGGGGCAGCTTCATCCCCCGGTTGCTCCAACTTTGGACTGAAATACCTAGCTTCACAAGGCCAAGGCAAGTTCAGCAAAGAAGCCATTAAGTTCATCCAAAGAAGCTTCTATGTAGATGATGGCCGACAAGTGTAAGGTCGACTGCTGAAGCTATACGCCTGGTAAAGGAATCAAGAGCTCTGTGCAAAACAGGAAATCTACGGCTACATAAGTTTGTATCCAACGATGAGAGTGTGATTGCAACAATTCCACCACAAGAATGTGTTCAGACCAAAGATCTAAACATGGCTCTAGGAGAACTTCATATCGAGCGAGCACTTGGAGTTCAGTGGTGTGTTGAGGTGGATGAATTTCAGTTCAGGGTGGTGGTAAAAGAAACCCACTGACAAGGAGGCGTTCTC